>NC_083466.1:31028544-31038544 GCF_030014155.1 Tachysurus vachellii
ATATATATATATACGTATATATATACGTATATATATATATATATACGTATATATATATATATATATACGTATATATATATATATATATATATACGTATATATATATATGAAACAACATTATTTTAACTTTAACTGTGGTATCGATTTTAAACATATCCTGTAACATCCTGAAAAATCTAATTTCATTTATTTCCATGTGTAAAAGTAAAGTATCTTTAAAAAGAACTGGACACATGAGTACAGTTCACCTCCACATACAGTTTATTTTATATTTATAGATATCAAGTTAAATTACACTTTCATAACAACAAGCTGTTTTAGAAGCTCTGTAAGACTCACATTTATCAATTGCTTAACAAAAACTCTTGTTTGTCCTTTATATCCGTCAGTCATCTCCATTGCAGTTTACATTTAATTTATATTTGATTTTTTTTATTGATTAATGCACATGTTCATGTTAACAGCCCATTCCGCTTAGATCACTGATTCTGTCTATTTTAAAGCCAAAGCAGTTTTTGTGAGTGTCTCTCTTACTCGATGCTCTTCTCCTCCACAGCATGGACCAAATCTTTTTCTTCACACTTATATCTGACTCTGTTCTGTTCATCATCAGGGGTCCAGAATCATTTCCTGCTGCAGTCGTATTCATTACCTCCTAAACTTACACACACACATACACACACACATACACACACACATGATTTGTTCACTACAGTAAAGCCCTAAATCTGAAATAATATGAACAATATTATGCATATATATATATATATATATATATATATATATATATATATATATATATATATATATATATATAAACCACAAAAATACAAAATACGAGCAAATAAAAAAACTATTAAAAAATTTCTTGTGTTGGTGTTATATTGTAAATATCCAACTTTATGTATTTAATAAATAACAGAATTTAATATTTTGATTTTTTTTTTGTTTTAACACTAAATATCTGTACAATGAAAATAAAAGTTTTTGTTACATTATTTATACAAAATAAACAAAATAAATATCTATGCTTTTGAATTTTTTTTTTTTTTGCATAGTGTAGTAGGTTATTTTTATTTTTCTAAACAGTTTTGTCCAGTTTTTAAAAAAAAAAATAAATAAAAAATAGTTCAATAGCTCAAAAGTTCAAATAGTTAAAAAAAAAACCCCAAAAACTGATTTATTAATCCCAAGTTACACAGTCATTATCCATCTAAAGAGTAAAGAGTAAAGAGTAAAGAGTTACAGGTGTCCCTGAGGCCCCGCCCACTTATATTAGGATACTTTTGTAAGAACTTATTTTGGCGTCAAGTTTCATTTTGTTTGTTTTTGTTGTTTCTTCAATTTGCATTTTTGTGTAGATGAAGATATTTTCACAAAACACTGTTTTTCAACTGAAACTAGACTTAAAACTAGACTTTATGCTACAAATATGTGAAGTAAACTATGTGTAAATGTGTGTAAATGTGGGTGGAGCCTGAAGCTCATTAAATTCAATTTCAGTTAGGCTCAATAAGGACATGCCATAGTTTCAATGTGTTGAGATTATTTTGTGCCTCAAAGCATATTGTAGCTTTTATTCTTATCCTGCATCAGTTTCTTAGAGAAAACTTCAAACACTTTACAACATACTGTACAAGGAACAAACACACCCCCTCCCTGGGGCAGAGATACTAACCATGAGCTGGAGTGATGTTAGCGGGTTGCCACCTGACCTCAGAAAGACGCTGATCATCAGGACCCCGTACACCAGTGTGTAGTGTGTGAAAGCCATCACCTGCTCCTCAGAAGGTCTGGAGTCAATGGACTGATTTACACACTGATTTATAGCCTAGCTCTATGCATGATGTCACTGCCTTCGGGCACCCTCCTTATCTCCTGATGATCATGTGACACTCATGAAGCGTGTCGTCGTGTCAGTCGTGGTGTTACAGCATTTATAACCTGCACTTATAATGATGAGCCATTCTGATAGCGTGGAAGCCTAGGAACTGACAATGATTATAAAAGACAATAAAAACACCATCCTTCAGAACGGTAAATACAAACACTTCTCTGACAGACAAAGTAAACAGCTGACACTGCTGTTATCAGCATGAACATGTGGAGTGGCGAGTGGGAAATCAGCCTGTACTGACCAGTAGGTTCTGGTGTTCATACAGATGTTCAGTCTCTCTCTGGAACAGTCTGTTATCCCCATGCTTTCTTCTAGTCCATGTTGATCAGCAAGTCCAGAGCCAGGTGAGCTCAGTGAGCACTTCTGGGTTGATGGTGAAACTTTGCTTTCAGCGCCAGCTCGGTCCAACTGTCCCTGCCACGATGGTGCAAATCTGAAGCGGGTACAAGTTCCCCAGAAGTGAGTCAACAGGTGATGTTACACTTCTTTACCTCAGTGTTGGTTGAGGATGCACTGAAGCTCAACACAGTGTTAGCAGGTGGACTGTGATGTTGGCTCGATACAACTGAACATGATAAAGGTGCACTAACAAGCTCCTGAACACACAAATGATTATTCTGAAAGATTTACACGTGTGTTATTTGGCACATGCCCTCATCCACAGCCAATCACATTGTGATGTACAAGTACCTCCTTTTATAGAAGCTAAGAAAGTTTAATTATCTAATGAACTCTAATCTAACTAATAAATGTGTATTGACTTTGTTGTGTTTTGCTCTTTATCCAGAGTATTTATTTTACTTGCTCTGGATAAGATCGTAACTTAGATGTTATCAGAATCATCAGGTTTAATCACTAGATACATTAAATATTAAATCTGCTTTAAAATCAATTTTTGTTTTTTAGTAACTTTGTGTGTGTGTGTGTGTGTGTATGTGTGTGTATGTGTGTGTATGTGTGTGTGTGTGTGTGTGTATATGTATATGTATGTGTGTATGTGTGTGTGTGCGTGTGTGTGTGTATATGTATATGTATATGTATGTGTGTATGTGTGTGTGTGCGTGTGTGTGTGTATATGTATATGTATGTGTGTGTGTATATGTATATGTATGTGTGTTTGTGTGTGTGTGTGTGTGTGTATATGCATGTGTGTGTGTGTGTGTGTGTGTATATGTATATGTATGTGTGTATGCGTGTGTGTGCGTGTGTGTGTATATGTATATGTATGTGTGTGTGTGTGTGTGTGTGTTCGCGTCTCTCTCTCTCTCTCTCTCTCTCTCTCTCTCTCTCTCTCTCTCTCTCTCTCTCTGTCGTTCCGGAACTTCAACTCCCAGAATGCAACTGTGTGAGTTGACTTTTAAACCCGGAAGTGTTACACAGTCCTTTTACACAGTTGGGTTTGTAGAAGGTTGGTATTTGAACCTTTATCGGGTGAGTGTGACATTCTCACGACAGATAAACTGTGTTGTGTGTTGTGTTTGTTGTAGAGCTTTAACCAGAAGATGAAAGGTTTAATCGGGCTTCAGTTTAGCTAGCTGAGCATTAGCAGTGTAATATTAGCGTTATCACAGTGTGTGTGTGTGTGTGTGTGTGTGTGTGTGTGTGTGTGTGTGTGTGTGTGTGTGTGTGTGTGTGTGTGTAAACCGTTGTGGTGGTATACATATATATACACACACACACACACACGCACACACATGTATGTATACATATATATACACACACATGTATGTATACATATATATACACACACACACACGTATGTATACATATATATACACACACACACACGTATGTATACATATATACACACACACACACACACACACGTAACATGAGAACAGTAAACATTTATATAGTAAAGATTCACATAGTACATGAGAGAGTCAGAAATTAGAGATAGAGAGTTAATTACATAAGTAGTTACAGAATGAATTACAGAACACAGGTAATAATCCCTGTATTAGCTGTTTAAGCCTGATATGGCTTTTTTTGTGTTTATATATTGATGTTGTAGTGCACAGAGATTCAAGTTTTCAATTCAATTCAAATTTATTTGTATAGCGCTTTTAACAACTGACATTGACTCAAAGCAGCTTTACAGAACATAAAGGTTAATATAAAATTAATAGAATACAAAGTTCCAGATTAATATTAGATATATTTAAATGTGTATGTATTTATCCCCAATGAGCAAGTCTGAGGTGACTCAGGTGACTGTGGGGAGGAAAAACTCCCTTAGATGGTAAAGGAAGAAACCTTGAGAGGAACCAGACTCAAAGGGGAACCTCATCCTCATCTGGGTGACACTGGGGGTGTGATTATAAATATACAGTCTGATAAATGTTGTAGTGATGAGGAGGTTGTTGTCCTCAAAGATCACATGGAGTTGCGTCTCCTCTTTAGTATCACAGAGTCCAACTGGTGCCTCAGGAATCCGGTCCAAAATCCAGGAATCAGGTCCAAAATCTTCATCGCACGGAAGATGATCGGAGCTGGTACAATTTCTGGATGCCTCGGGATGGGTAGAAAGAGAGAAGCAGTGGAGAGGGGTTAAAGTAGCTGCTGTTCATAATATTACCAAGTCTGATGTAATAGTGCACAATATTATTCTGAGATCTGTAGTGTCTTCCTGAAGGGAGAAGTACAAACAGGTTGAGAGGGGTGAGAGGGGGCTGTAATCATGTTACCTGCCCATTTCTTCACTCTAGAGATTGGGGTGTGGGGTGTGTGTGTGAGTACAGAGAGCTTATGTCAGTTTATTCAGGAGGGTACATGGGATGGTGTGTTTAAGGCAGAGCTGAAGTCCACAAACAGGATCCATGCATAAGTCAGAATCAGGTTTATTGGCCAAGTGTGTTGATGTTGACACACACAACTAATTTGGTTCCAGCTGTTTGTGACTCTCAAAAGTACACACATAAATAACACTATACTATACAATATACACATAAATAACACTATACTATACAATAGACACATAAATAACACTATACTATACAATATACACATAAATAACACTATACTATACAATACACACATAAATAACACTATACTATACAATACACACATAAATAACACTATACTATACAATACACACATAAATAACACTATACTATACAATACACACATAACACTATACTATACAATACACACATAACACTATACTATACAATACACACATAAATAACACTATACTATACAATACACACATAACACTATACTATACAATACACACATAAATAACACTATACTATACAATACACACAACACTATACTATACAATACACACAACACTATACTATACAATACACACATAACACTATACTATACAATACACACATAAATAACACTATACTATACAATACACACATAACACTATACTATACAATACACACATAACACTATACTATACAATACACACATAAATAACACTATACTATACAATACACACATAAATAACACTATACTGTACAATACACACATAAATAACACTATACTATACAATACACACATAAATAACACTATACTATACAATACACACATAAATAACACTATACTATACAATACACACATAAATAACACTATACTATACAATACACACATAACACTATACTATACAATACACACATAACACTATACTATACAATACACACATAACAATATACTATAAAATACACACATAAATAACACTATACTATACAATACACACATAAATAACACTATACTATACAATACACACATAACACTATACTATACAATACACACATAACACTATACTATACAATACACACATAACACTATACTATACAATACACACATAACACTATACTATACAATACACACATAAATAACACTATACTGTACAATACACACATAAATAACACTATACTATACAATACACACATAAATAACACTATACTATACAATACACACATAAATAACACTATACTATACAATACACACATAAATAACACTATACTATACAATACACACATAAATAACACTATACTATACAATACACACATAAATAACACTATACTATACAATACACACATAACACTATACTATACAATACACACATAACACTATACTATACAATACACACATAAATAACACTATACTATACAATACACACATAACACTATACTATACAATACACACATAAATAACACTATACTATACAATACACACATAAATAACACTATACTATACAATACACACATAAATAACACTATACTATACAATACACACATAAATAACACTATACTATACAATACACACAACACTATACTATACAATACACACAACACTATACTATACAATACACACATAACACTATACTATACAATACACACATAAATAACACTATACTATACAATACACACATAACACTATACTATACAATACACACATAACACTATACTATACAATACACACATAAATAACACTATACTGTACAATACACACATAAATAACACTATACTGTACAATACACACATAAATAACACTATACTATACAATACACACATAAATAACACTATACTATACAATACACACATTAATAACACTATACTATACAATACACACATAAATAACACTATACTATACAATACACACATAAATAACACTATACTATACAATACACACATAAATAACACTATACTATACAATACACACATAACACTATACTATACAATACACACAACACTATACTATACAATACACACATAACACTATACTATACAATACACACATAAATAACACTATACTATACAATACACACATAAATAACACTATACTATACAATACACACATAACACTATACTATACAATACACACATAACACTATACTATACAATACACACATAACACTATACTATACAATACACACATAAATAACACTATACTGTACAATACACACATAAATAACACTATACTGTACAATACACACATAAATAACACTATACTATACAATACACATAAATAACACTATACTATACAATACACACATAAATAACACTATACTATACAATACACACATAAATAACACTATACTATACAATACACACATAAATAACACTATACTATACAATACACACATAAATAACACTATACTATACAATACACACATAAATAACACTATACTATACAATACACACATAACACTATACTATACAATACAAGCCAATACAGAAGATGAGATACAGTACAGACAGTATGAGCATTACATACAAATACAGAATATATGACTGATCAGTTATGTACATAAAGTGTGAGAATTGAAGAAGTCGTCCCTGGTTTGTCCAGATGTTGGAGGATGTAGTGCAGTCCCATGTTGACTGCATCATCCACAGTCCTGTTTGCTTGGTATACAAACTGTAGGGGGACGGGGTCTTGTAACTGGTGATGGCTTTCAGGCCTTTCCACACTGATGTAGACTCATTATTAGCTTAAATGTTTGATTTCCTAAATGTTTGTTGGGTCGGATGAATATAATAAACACAAAAATACATTTAATTGTTTTCGTACAGAATCAAGACTAAATCCAGGGCTAAATGTGTAGGGATTCAAACAGGTTTTTAACCTGGAAAGAACAGAGGAACATTTCACCTGAACAAAGTAATTAAACAAGAATTATAATAAATATCACAAATTATTTCACTTTCCTGTTGTTAATCTAATTAATGATAGGTTCAATTATAAACCAATTGGACAGTGAAGTTTTTGTTCTGAGAAAGTGATTTAATGTGTTTCTTCTTTGGTCAGTGAGGTTTATTAAAAATAAGATCCTAATAATGTGTAAACTGGTGACATCAGCATTTATTAATTGTCTGATTGATGTGAGCAGAACTTTGTCATGTTCTTTAATCATAAGTCTATCATTAGAGGATCCTCAGTGTCTAGTGTGATTTTTGTGAACATCTTTAACTGTATTCAGATATCTGGACGAGATGATGGAGTCGTCTTGTAAAGCGAGTGAAGCCACAGAGAAAAGGCGAGGACAGAACCAGAGCAGGACTCCTGCTGGAACTCGGAGAACTTCTCAGCAGAACGGTCCATCTGAGTCGGACACATTAGACCAGAAACATTACGAACCTGATGTAAAGCCCAGGAGACCAGAACAGAAGACATCATCAGAGTCAGAAAATCCCCAGACTGACACAACTAAACGCCGACGCCATAAACACCGCAGGAACAAGCAGGCTCCTGGAGGAGCAGAAGCAGGAACTGCTGATCATCTAACACGCACAACTCCGAACCAGCAACAGAAGAAACACTACCATAAACACCTGAACACTGACGCCACTACCCTGCTGCACATTGAGTCTACAGCTCCTGATGGAGGAGAGAAGCAGAAGAGGAAGAAGCAGAAGTCCAGAGAAAACACTGAAGGTGAACCTGTGAGTCTGGAGATGTGGAGAAATGCAACACTCCATGGAAAAACACTCAAGGTGATGTTTAAAGAATTCACTACTTACTGTGTGAGGTCATAACTCTAAATGGTTTAGCCCACTTTGTGTAGATCTGCTTTTTAAAAGAGATAAATGCTCCCCCTTGGTTGAGAAGTGGTAGGGTCTGATTTCAGTATAATGTTATGAGCTCTCCTTTCTGTTTATGAACCGTTTGAGCTGCACTTTAGAATAGATTGATGTACGAGATGGAGAATCAGATAATACAGGTTAAAAACACAAGGTGAAGTGTCTGTGTGTGTTGGTTTCTGTGTGTGTCGGTGTGTGTGTGTGTGTAGCTGAGATCCTGAGCCCAGCAGGACAGACAGACAGGATGGACCGAGAGAACGGTCAGAGAAACAGAGGGAGGAGGAGACGTCTGTATGAGGACTATATGTCCGTTAAAGACGTGTCTGATGGACTGAAGAGAGGACAGCTCATACAGGTACACACACATACAGGCACACACACATACATGCACACACACGCACATACAGACACACACATGTACACACATACAGACACACACACATGTACACACATACAGACACACACACATTTACACACATACAGACACACATACAGACACACACACGTACACACACGTACAGACACACACATGTACACACATACAGACACACACATGTACACACATGTACACACATACAGACATACAGACACACACATACAGACACACACATGTACACACATACAGACACACATGTACACACACATACAAACACACACATACAGACACACACATGTACACTCATGCAGACACACACGTACAAACACACGTACACACACATACAAACACATACACACAGACACACATACAGACACACGCACCTGCACACACACATGCACACACAGGCACATACAGACACACACATACATACATACAGATACACACACACACACATACATACAGACACACACATGTACACACATACAGACACACACACATTTACACACATACAGACACACACACACGTACACACACACGTACACACACAGACACACACATACAGACACACAAACACATACAGACACACACATGTACACACATACAGACACACACATGTACACACATACAGACACACATACATACAGACACACACATGTACACACATGCAGACACACACGTACACACACACGTACACACACATACAAACACATACACACAGACACACACATACCAGGGTTCCCACGCGTCCTGGAAAACCTGGAAATCCTGGAAAATTAATGACCAATGTTCCAGTCCTGGAAAACACATGGAAAATGAGAAAAAACATAAATTGTCCTGGAAAAAATCTTGTTGTCCTGGAAAATTATTATTTTTAAATGTTCTTGATCATTTAAAGAACAGTTTACAACTGGTCGAAACAATTAACGTTAGTAACAGAAAGCGCTCTGTTCAGAGACGCTGAGTTTTGACGGGTTTTTTGTTATGCTGCTTAATCTCGCTGTGACGGATGACGCTGTCTTGTGTTGGCGGTTTCAGGTGCTAGGAATGGTTTAAGTGCTTGATTGTTTTCAACGAATGGTGACGAGTAACCAGGTTATATTAACCTTGTGCAAGGGGAATGCACAGCAAACTAAAGCATGCATGACGGCATTGGCCTGAGAAAGGAAAGGGTAATAATATGTGCGG